>NC_081781.1:4541996-4554496 GCF_963082965.1 Carassius carassius | reverse complement strand
ACATGTGACATGAGAGCATGTTTACAGCAGGGCTGCGTGCCCTTCAGAAATGAATTGTCATTTCAATTGCAATTCAGTTCAATAACTGTCATCGAAAGTGGTTCAGATTTGTTTTTTTATAGGGATAACTCACCCCAAAAAAAATTTTTTTTACATAAAAGAAAGTATTCTGAAGAATGTGGATAACTAAACAATTTTGGTTCCAACTGGCTTCCACTGTTTGGACAAAATATACAAATAGATGTCAATGGGATCCAAACTCTTTGGCTATCAACATTCTTCAAAATATATTTTTTTAGTGTTCAGCAAAACTTCATAACAGGTTTGGAACAATATGAAGGTGAGTAAATGATGACAGAATTTTCTTATTTGGGTGAACTATCCCTAAGCATGTATAAGCAAAATACTAACGAAATTCATCAATTGTATTAATTAATTAAAAATGAAAATTATTTGCATAATTTAAAAAATTAATATATAAATGAACACTAGCTCACTAATTATGTTTATTTGGTTACTTACCAAAAATATAAATAAATAAATGAACATTAAATAAAAGCATAAAGGTAAAAAAACTAGCAAATTAGTACATTCCTCTTCAAATTCACACTCATGAATGGAACAAATGCCATTACTTCCATTCTGAATATTATATTAATGTTTCAGATTCTGCTTGTTTCCCAGCAGTTATGTGATTATCTTTTTATGAGGCCTGCACCCTGGTGTACTTTCTAGACCTCAGAACCCTGTGGTGATGGAGGGTTCAAATCCCCGCCCACATCAAAAAGATCCCGAGCCTTCCTGACCCCACAAGATGGCGGACACCCGCCTGCCGACTACGCCTCCTCTGCTCGGGATGTAATGGCAGAGCCATAAAAAAGCATTTATAATCCTGAAGCAGGACGTTTTTAAAGTGGTCAGCTCCAAGAGCATTGGAATTGTTGAGCACAATTTGCGGTCGCTGCATTTTCTTGTAAAAGAGCCACGTCCTGGCAGAGTTCAATTTTGCCCCTTTTTCTAGTGCAATTGGAAATGCAGAAGACATTTTATATCGTATAACCATTTCATGCTAATTTAGGATGAGGAAGAGTCATTTATTTGGTTTTGAAATGGAAATTTCAGTGTATATTAATGACAAAATGATCTAATCATGCTTTTTTTTCTACCTGGAAAATGAAAATGATAGCTACTGCTGAAATTTCCACTGCTTCAGCAACTCCAACCTGCAATTAGAAAAAAACACAAAAAAATGATAATTGTAATCATAATTTTGTCTTTAGAATCATCATTATTTGTAATTTACTGTCAGTGAGATGTATAATTATAAAATATGTTGGTTCAGTCATTCTGAGGTGGTCTCGAACATTATCAACATTATATCTTGTCTATCTGTCTTACTTTAGAAATTTTAGAAACTAAAATCAGTAAAACCTCATAAAGGCGTTTAATTGAGGTAAAATTTCATGGCTTACATTTCTTCAGAGTAATTTTTTGCCCATTTTATGACTTTCAGAAAAAACTAGTATAACTTATGGTGTTGTCCTTTATCGTCCACAATTCTTCCCCTAGTGGCTAACAGTGGTAGCATAAGTCACACGTTTTTTTTTTTTTTGTTTTTTTTTTTTGCTTATTATCATTGACATACTATAATAGTTTTTGTTAATATTTTTGAATCATATTTTGTTTTGATATTTTACGTTTTCGCTTAAACTTTAGTTCACAATTGAGCTTTTTTTATTTATTTTTTTATAAATGTTTCATATAAACATAATAGGCCCTATTTTAACGATCTAAATGCAAAGCGCACGGCGTAGGTGCACTCAGGGCATGTCCAAATCCACTTTTGCTATTTTAACGACGGAAAAACGGTCCGTGTGCCGGGGCACATTTGTAGAATGGGTTGTCCCTATTCTCTTAATAAGTAATGGGCGTAACGTTCAATAAACCAATCAGAGAGTGTCATCTCCCATTCCCTTTAAGAGCGAGTTGCTCTCGCGCCATGGTGGATCGCTATTTACATGGCGGAATTTGTTAGCGGAAAAGCTGAACTCTTCTCAAGCGAACAAACCGATCTGCTCGTGCGTGAAGTTAAAGCGCGAGCAGATCATTCACGGGACATGTAGGAATCCACCAAAGCTTCCCGAGGTGAAGAAGGTGTGGGGTGAAGTAGAATTTCATTCATCATTATTAGTAGTAATAGGCCTAATTCTAATACACGCAATGACTATCCATTATTACATTTTTATATTTATGTAGCCTACACAATAATATTCTTATACACTGTAATCCTTTTGTTTTTAATATTTGGCATGTTTGTGTGATGCGCATCCCTGTGTGTAATAAGCAAAGTCAACGTGCGATCAGAGGCGCATTTTCTACCAACGCGCTTTTTAAATAACAAAAAAATATTGAGCCACTGACTTCAGACTTTAGACCAGGTTTGAGTTGGTCTATGGCGCAGTCTATTTTCAGCTCCTCAAAATAGCAGCGCACCAGCAATGTGCCTGAACACACCTCTTTTTTAGACCAGCATGCCCATTGGCTCACAAATGGGTGCAAATGCATTTGCTAATTAAACGACGTGGCACTGGACGGGAAAATGCTAATGGTGCCGGACTGAAACTAGCAAACACACTTGCGCTGCGCCTTGCATCGCATTGCGCCCCGTGTATAATAGGGCCCAATCAGTTGTGCTGCTTAATATTTTTGCATGAGCATGACACAATTTTTTCAAGATTATTTAAAGAACACAATGTTCAAAAGAACACCATTTGTTTGAAATGTAAATCTTTTTTAATATTCTAAATGTATTTAGTGTAAATTTTGATCAATTTAATGTATTCTTGTTGAATGAAAGTATGAATTTCTGTAGTCACTGAATAAGAAAATACTTATTTTTCACCGTTCTTTTAAGAATTTCATAGATAAAGGAGAAAGCAGAGCCTGTTTAGGTTTATGTTATGTGCATACATTAAATTATATGCACTTCCACTGTATGAGGTCAAACTTTAATTACGGAGGTCAGACCCCTCCCAAAAATTACAACCCAATTCAAAACTGAAAATGACATCATACTTTTTGAAACTCACTGCTCTCTACTATTAAATTATTAATTAATATTATCTTAATTAAAAATGCACTTTGATTTCTAACTGAACAAACTTCAGTCACAGATGCCTTCGAGGAACAGGGTGCCAAACAGCAGCAGTGCCAAGACAGACTGCCTTTGGGGTGTCATGGGACGGTCCAAATTAGAGCTCTGTCTGTACAGGAAGGAAACGATTCAATACACTGTGCTATTACTTCCTGTTTAACATCCTCGTATTATAAACGAATAAAGGCAGGCTGGCCGAGATCTAAACACTGGCCTTTTTATTTATGTGTCTTGCCCTGGAAGTCGTCGGAAGCTGACGGGCTGCCAGAATCCCCATAGATATTTGCCTTGTGTGCGCCGGAGGTTGTTATCAACATGGCTGTGATAAAGGATAAATGATGTCTTAAGAGGCTCGCCCTCAGAAAACTCCACATATGTGTACCAAGCTTAAAAATACAAGCCTTTGAATACAACCCCCTCACATATTGAGGGCTTCATAAATCACTCATGCACACACGCCGGCCAGTGCACTCTTGGCATGTCATCAGACGGCCCTCTGGTGACTACTCCTACCTGTCATTCTGGAGAAGCCACGAGTTAATTAATGTATAGCAATCAAATTCCTCTCCCTCAGAACGAACACACAGTCTCTGTATCTCGACTTCCCCGGGATTATTTTTCTTGGTCCTTGTTATGCTACGCCGCAGCACGCGTTTGGATATTTATGGATCTGTAAAAATGCACAAGGACGAATTAAAACTCAACTGCTGGGACAGCCCCTAAGTAAACAGGAGTGTTTATTCATACGATCTTAGGTTTGATGTGTTTTCGCTGGATGACAGATGAATTTATCAGCTTCACTTTTGTCACATAGCTCCATCATGCTCTGTTAGGCTTTTCAAGGGAAGTTTAAAACCCCACCGTACCTATGTGAATATTTTATTTAACTCTGGAAAACATCCGTATATCTAATGTCTTGTTTTGGTGTAGGATATGGATATTCAAGGTCACATTGTATACACATTTACTGTAGGTTCTCAACACAATGTAAGATTCATACATTGGATTGAAATTATTTAATTTCCACTCTTAAAATTAGGGATTTGAATCATACGTAATTTAATGTCTCTATGAAATAGTTTTCACCCTTATATGTAACTATTGACTAGCTATTCAACATTACAGTACTGTATAAGTAAGAGCTAGTAATTTTAGCATTTATTAGACTTTAAAAAATAACTACTGTTATGAAACACTAAATTCTAAATTAAATATAAATTAATCCTTAAAAAGTTATTGATTTCCTCAGTTTTATTTTGTTCTTTGATGAACAGACATCACAGCAGCTGGGTTATTAGGTTTTTTGGCTGCTATAACTTTAAGACCTGCCGCTGATCTGACATGCATCGTATTTTCTCACAACTCTTTTTCAGACTCAAGACTTCCTTAAGACTTCAGGTCTTAAGCCCAGAACACACTGAACCAACGCCGACGAAAACAGATTGTGGGCTCAGCTCACATCCGCAGCGTCGGGGTCCAAAGTTGCCCTGACACACCAAACCAACACTCGACACCCGACAGCACAGAATCATGTCTGTTCTGCGTTTTTTCTCATGCACAGGTTTACCAGCTGAACAGCCAATCAGAATGATCAGTTGGCCCGACTGACCGACGAGCTCCGATGCCAATAGGCTTGTTTGAGATGCGCCTTGCCTGAAATGTGGGCGAGAGTAGGAGGCTGCAGTAAGGGGAGGGGTCAAAAAAGATCTTTGAAGTCGGACACTTCTTGAATCTCGCCGTTTTGTGTCAGCAATGGAGGTAATCGCGTTCGCATTTTTTTAATCGCAGACGAAGTGGATGTAATCGAAATACCACTGTTTTGTAATGATGTGCATCAATTCCTTTGTTCTGCTGAACACAAAGGAGGAAATTTAGAAGAATGTTTGCAACCATTTCACTTCCATTGTATTTGTCCATACTATGCAAGTCAAAGCTGTTTTGTAGCAAACATTCTTCAGAATTTCTTCCCTTGTTTTAAGCCAGACCCTGACACTTATGAAACCACACAAAGATGAGGCATAATGGCTAAACAGTCCATATAGATATGTGTGCATGTATATTTTTTTTAATGGATTGATTTATTAATTCACACAAACATACAATAGAATAAATTGCAAATTACAACAAGGAAGAATTCTAATTAAGAGAAAAATTTTATAAAATAAACGCATGTCCTAATTCTTAATTTCACTAGGCATGTTTTGTTTAGTTCGCATGTAAATATAAATAAATAAATGGGTAATATAATTCTTAGAATAAAGAGAAAATGTATCAGTTGACATTCTCAGCCAATGAGCATGAAGCTGTGTCATCAGTCATTTCCCATCATACTTTTGATCGGTGCAGTCCGTGGAGAGCGACTGCGCTCGACTGCTCAATCCGACACAGCTGCCTCGCCGTCGCGAGAGTTTTTTGGCACACGTCAGCATGACATCAGAGCAAGGCGGACGTAACTCGGACACTTTTCTAACCGGCATGCATCTCGCGGTGACCGGTTTTGTGCAGATTTTGCTCATCTCAAACAAGTCTATTACAACATGTCGAAACAGCCGGAAAAAGCTGATGGGGATTAACTTCAGCCAACGATGTGGAACAAACTAAGAAAACTTAGTCGGAGGACGATCAAAAACTGCTTGAAGGTGGTGTGTTCCGGGCTTTAACATCTCAATAATGAGCTGATGAGTTTAATCGAGTGTGTTAATGAGGGACACAGTGCTGGGCTGCTCCAGAACAGTTTTGAAAACGTTCTTAAAAGTAACTCATGAAATGTTCTTAAAAGCAACTCATATAACAAATACTTACATGCATGCAAAGTTTTAAGGCAGCTTTAATTGCCTTTTTTAGTAACTTCATGACTTAACTGATGACAGCTCATAGTTTCTTTCGTGCTTTGGTATGAAATAATACAGGCTATAGTGCACACTGGCGCATTTGTGCATGCAATTGAAGAGCACACGCTAAAAGCACAGTACTGTTTCTGTGCTTGTTTGACTAGCGCTTGACGCTGGTGCAAAGTGGAGTGCGCATCTGAAAAATCTCTGGTTTGGTGTGGTCGTAAAGAGGTTCTGTGTCAAAATAAATGCAATTCTTGTAAGTAAAAACCGAAGTAGCAGTTGTGAGTGGGGTGGCCAACCCTAGCTCCGCCCCTGCGTTAAAGGAGTTAAATATATTAAAGGGTTAGTTCACCCAAAAATGAAAATTATGTCATTAATAACCCGTAAGACCTCCGTTCATCTTCGGAACACAGTTTAAGATATTTTAGATTTAGTCCGAAAGCTTTCTGTCCCTCCATTGAAAATCTATGTATGGTATACGGTCCATGTCCAGAAAGGTAAGAAAAACATCATCAAAGTAGTCCATGTGACATCAGAGGGTCAGTTAGAATTTGTTGAAGCATCGAAAATACATTTTGGTCATTACTACAACAGACCCGGAAGAGAAGAAAATGCTGAATAAAGTCGTATTTTTTTTAATTTTTGGACCAAAATGTATTTTCGATGCTTCAACAAATTCTAACTGACCCTCTGATGTCACATGGACTACTTTGATGATGTTTTTATAACATTTGTGGACATGGACAGTATACCGTACATACATTTTCAATGGAGGGACAGAAAGCTCTTGGACTAAATCTAAAATATCTTAAACTGTGTTCCGAAGTTGAATGGAGGTCTTATGCTGCGTTCACACCAAACGCGAATAGAGCGTCAAATTCGCGTCTACCGCGTCTAGTTTGCCGCTGGAACATTTTGAATGCATTCGCGCGTTTAGAACGAAATAGATGCACGTAGAAAGAAAGAGTTTGAAGCGGAATTGACGCACGTCTGAGGCGAAATCCGCTTCTTGTGGGAGGGGCAAGTGCTAGGCGGTTGTCTGTGTGCAAGATGGCTGATGTTGATCGAGCACTCTGGTCTTTTCCACTTTTTCATGCACACTTCCTCTGAATAAACACATTATCTTGTATATAGCTGTAGGCTATATTAGGGGGAAAATAGTTGTGAAAAACGGCGGGAAGGCAGCGGGTCGATAAACGTGTACGTGACTCAAAAGTTAAATGTCTAACTTTTGCCGCGAGACCTCCAGACGCGCATAAACGAGTCTTTACATTGACTTAACATTGAAATCATTCGCGCCATACGCTCTGTTCGCGTTTGGTGTGAACACAGCATTACAGGTTTAGAACGACATGAGGGTGTCATTAATGACAATTTTCATTTTTGGGTGAACTAACCCTTTAAGCGTGTTAAATTTAAAAAAAATTATTGGCCGCGTTAATATTGACAGCACTAATAATATATATTCATATATGATTCACTATGAAGAAAAGGCTCAAAACAGTCATTTGTTCGGGAATTGAACCACACCAATTATGGTGAATGGTTCTGATTCACTAAAAAAACCCGGTTCATAAGATTCAATTATTCGTAAATTGAGCTACAACAGTTGCTCAGTACAAATGATTTAGCCTCTGTAATGAAGTCTTTTGAAAAAAAAAAAACATTTTTAAACTTTATAAGGAGATCATCATTGCAGGCATCTGATTTGTTATAAATCCAACATTGCCTGCCATGAGTCTTGTGAAAGGGTCTTTACAAGCTTACAGAAATCAGTTGGCATGGGAGGTTTAATTCTCTCTCTTTTGTTTTAAACCAGTTGTACATTAGATCTATTTTTCTGTTTTGGAATGAGAAAGCAGAGCTTCCAGTGTGTCCATAATGCAATAGTAAAAACAAACAGCTGTGGCGGGTGTTTAGACAGAGCTAAATGAAACCCAGGTACTGCACTGTACACCCAACTGCCTTTATCCTGTTAAGACCTGTCAATCACAAACAAAGAAATTTATGGGGCAAAAAAAAACTTCTCTTCTCAAAAGGCTCTTCTCAATTCCTGAATCTGCAATTTTTGAATCTGGACTGGCTACAGAGTACTTGAATGCATTAAAATGTTATCAGTCAGTCATCATGATGTATGAAAAATCCAGGGTAAACCTCAAACGCCATGAGTGTGTGTGTTTTTTCATGTCTCACATCATTTTCATATCATTCCATCCATTGTCAATTTGGAACAGATTGAGCACTATTATCATTCTAAATGATGAGAATGTGTCAATGCTGACATGTTATTTACATTTTATGTCAATTATTGCGTTAAAGCACTATAAGGTTCTGACACAGATTGTGTATAGAAAGTGTGAGTTTGTATGTACAGTAAGTGTGTGTGTGTATATATATATATATATATATATATATATATATATATATATATACACACACACACACACACATATATATATATATATATATATGTATGTATGTATGTGTGTGTGTGTGTAAACTATTTCATTAGTTAGATATTTATCTTTTTATATGTACGTATACACAAATTATTAATAAAATTATTATTTTTTTAATTATATCAAAACACTGCATGTGTGTCAAAGCTGATTAGTCATCTCACTTAGGAAGAAGTATTTTTTTTGAAGATATTTTATTACATTTATGAGTCTGTCATGATGTTCTAAGAGCTAAAATATTAGCCCTCCACTCCCGTTCAACATCTGCACCGATGAATGTGTCATCTCTTAACTAGTTTTTAATTTTCTTAGGGATGAATTTTGCAAACAAGGTCTTCTCCCTACGAGTCAGCAGCACAGTGAGAGCCTTCGCTCAGTAACAGCACGCGAGTTTGCAGCATCAACTGGGAATGACGGCTTCTCGTCAGCTAACACCCATGCCGGCGCCACAAGAACACGCCAAACCCTCCTGGAAAAAAACTTCACTGCTCTCTGGAGGGTCCGCGCTCGACTGTTCGCTCTTTTCCTGTCTATCTTGGGCTGGGATGAAGTCTATGTTTTTAGGAAAATTCCTCTGGCGCGACCCCGTAGGCCCAGCGTCTTCCCTGCGATCATTAGAAGCAGACCCCCGTCTTGTGTTTGTCCTACGCAAACAGCTCAGCTACCACTTCATCCATCTCGTTTAGCCTTCCCTGAAACTCCATGGAGCTCCTAAATGACGTATTTTTTCTATTTTTCCGACACAATCGCATGGGTTTTCCTCCCTGTGGTCTCGGACCTGTCTGCTATACCTCCTTTAACTCCCACTGACTGCTGCCACTGCATCAAATATTTATCAAGGAGTTTCAAACATATCGGTAAATCAGCAGTGCATGTCTGTGTGTGCCCTACGGCCGCACAAAAACGCGCAGATATCCTTCCTTGTCACATAATTCATCTCCAATGCTATTGAAACAGTGGGAAAAGTGAAGACAGGAGATTTAAAAGAGGAAATGTGGAGTCCGACACGTACGTTTGTGCAATGTCGCCATCTCTTGGTGATTTACAGTGAAGCGTTATGTTGCAGCTCTACTGAAGTTCTTAAACCAATGGACTTCAAATAACTCACAGATAATAAAAGCGTAAAAAAAAATTTAAAAAACATTTTTGGTCAAAGAGAAAGTGTCATGACTGACTAGTGATTTCACCTCTAATCTCTTTCCGTCATTCAAGTATTCACTTTATATGAATAAGAATCATTTCTGTGACAGATGTGAATGTCAGCATAGTAACATGGAGAGCATCACATACCATTCTGCTCACACTTAGATACAAATGTGCATGAATCCTAAATAGAGGTTCATAGAAGTATTCAAATAACTAAAAATACATAAAAAATGAATAAAAATGACCAAATTTAAAAAGAAAAATACTAAAATATAATTAAGGCAAAAAATATAAAAACTAAATCTAATTCAAAGTGTAATATCACAATGATACTAAAATAACAATTCCTGAGATCAGCTAAACCAGTTTAAACCAGGAAGCCGTCTTAGGCAAGGTAATGTTGTTGTTTTTTTGTTCAGCAGGAAATGCATCAGTATCTACCAAACATCAGAAAAAAATGTACAGCGTAACATCTCCAAGATGCTTTAAGAAACCTACCTGCAAAAGCTACAGTACTGTTAAAAGTACTAGGCACTTGTGTAAAACTTGTGTAAAAATGAGGATTCTGTCAAAATTAATGTCATAAATAGATTTTCTTTATCAATTAACTTCTATTAACTAAATTAAATCAACATTTGGTGTGACGTCCTCTGCATTTTTAAGCAGCTTTAGCCGTAGGTGCACTTGCTCATAGTTTTCAAGTAGCTTTGCAGGTAGGTTTCTTGAAACATCTTCGTGATATTGCCACAGTTCTTCTGGATTGAGTCTGTCTCAGTTTGTTCAGTTTCTTCATGTAATCCCAGACAGACTGGATGATGATGAGAATAGATCTCTGTGTGGAGCACTGGCTGCTGTCAGACTCATTGTGCAAACTAAAATCTCACTGGATTATTACAATTAACGGCAAAATGAATGTTTGGAAATGTAAACCGATACGTCCTACTGACACAATACAGCAAAAGATTGAAATAACAGACTTAAAACCAATTTTAGCTGCTGAAAAAATACTAGCGTTCTAATAATTTTTGCCCACCACTGTACATGTACAATATACTTTATGTACAAATACTAAGAACAACATACTCTATATAAGATGATACTGTAGGACAAAATGTGCTTTGCTGTAACTGTATTAAACATTCCTTGCAAATACATAAAACATGGCAGATCAGAGAAACGTGCAGCATTTGGATTTCATAACTCATTTACCTTTCCCACCATCACACCTCAGTAGAAGAGAGGAGCTGGCAGCCTCAGCGCTCTTGTTATTGGCGACACAAGAGAGCTCTACCATCTCTCAGCTGCAGCCGATTTGGTTGCCTTGGAAGAACAGCGGCAAGAAAAAAAATGAAAAGGAGAGGATTGGGTGTGTTAAATCAGTTCCACTCTCTTGTAAATTACAACCCTGCATTTTTAATTTCCTCTCCACATACAATGTTATTCATTGGCGTCCAAGCCAAACACGGGCCAGCAGCCTTTTCTGCGCGCAAGAACAAACCGTCCTCTTTTGCGCTGTCAAAAATATGATGAAATGCACACATTCCTTATGTCAAGCTGAAAATTTTAGAGCCTGTAGATCAACACTAAAACAAAAGGGGCTGTTGGAAATGAAAAGGACTGCGGGATGTGACTGACGGGGTCCTGCCTCGGAATCAACCTCATTCCTGCGAGAACAAAACTGTGTGAGAAGTTTCTCCAATTTCACGCATGGGGTTTCAGAGGGGTTTTGTAGGTATACTGTATACATGGACTTATTTCATGCCAATGATGCAGCAATTAGAGGGCCAATGCATTCATAATGTGCCTGAAGATATTGTCTTGGCAGTACAAACCACAAGATCAAATGCTGGGAAAAGCTGTCATAATATTGTGTTTTATAACGCAGGCTTTATCTTAATTCCATCTGAAAACCTTAGACCTTTCAATCATATAAACATTTAAAGTGTTAGAGGAGATTAATTTCGTTATTCTTTTTTTCCATAAATGGTTGCTATTTTCACATTTTATGGATTACATACACATGTAATGCATAGGATTCATTGTAAAAATAATAATAATAATTTAGAAATGGCTAGCTTGACAAATAATTACAAAACAGTAAGTAGCTGTAGGCAAAACAGTAAGTGGCATCGGGTGACAGTTTGAAGTAGATCTATTTATCTTTGTTTTATTTACAACCGCAAAAAACTGATTTTTTCATGCATTTGCACTGGAAGCCAATATGCTGATATGTCCCTGTCATCTTTTTTAATTAATAAATGCAGATCACACAGATGTCTGTCCTTCCTTATTACAGAGTATAAATGCAACACCACAGGCCTTTGCTTCGCACCAAGTTTGAGCCAGCAGAAGTGCAAATGAGATTTGAGAGCTACTGCAGAGGGAACGATGCCAGTGGAACTACAGTGGGGAAAAAAGTATAATACAGGTGTGAAACAACATTAGAGAGTGAAAGATTGCTTTCAACAGTAAAAGGCCACGGTAGTAGTAACAGTACAGGCCTCATGAACAATAACAGGTTAGCTCAAACAGCATCTTCAAATATTTGTATATGAGATAAAATAGTACAGTTGTTGATGGAGACACTTTGTGAAATTTAGGCTTCTTTCTAGTAAATAATCTTTTAAAAATATTCATCAAAAAAAAGTCTAAATGTCTATGCATCTGCACAAAAAAGCTACAGATATATATAGTATAAACACACATATACACTACTTAATTTTTTTTTGTTATTTACAGTTAAGAAAATAGTTTTGAAGTCTATGCTCACCACAGCTGCATATTTGGTCGAAATACAGTAAAAACACTAATAATGTCAGTGTGACAAGATCCTAAGAAATCTTCAGTGTGATCATTAGAAATCATTCTAGTATGCGGATTTGCTCAAGTAACATTTCTTAATCTTAA